>NW_027466817.1:7035000-7077500 GCF_046128005.1 Genypterus blacodes
AAAGAAAGAAAAGAAAGACACATGATCCCCAAGGGGAAATTATTTTTCACTCAGTTGTTTTTCACATACATCACATGTACACAGACTTGGAAACACATGCACTCCGTATAGAATTAGATGGAGATGGAGAGACTCAGAGTGAGCGGGGCTGCCCCTTGCAGGCGTCCGGGAGCAATTTGGGGGTTAGGTGCCCTGCTCAAGGCCAACTCGGCAGTGCCCAGGAGATGCGCTGGCATCCGTGCAGCTACCAGCCCATCTTTTCAACCAAGTCCCCTGCAGACTGAGCCACTGCCGCTGCTAAACACCTTCATTTTATGTGTGTGATGTAACCTCACAGTAATGGAGCCACAACACAAAGCCACAAGCTGTGGTCCAGACCTCAGACACAGTTTCCCCATTAGCGGCCGGACAGACAGACGTGTTCAGCCTGGCACTAACACACACATACACACACAATGCTGCACCAAAAATCAGCTGGTCGTGGGTTTGAATCTCTGAATGCCAAAGCAAATACAGCAGAGTATTTGGAGAGGTAGTAACAGAGTCACCATATCTGGTTTGTTCATGGGAAGGCGAAAAGAAGAAAAGAAGAAAAGGAATGACCAGACCAAGGTTTGTGGATTCTTATCCATAAAAGCAGTTTGAGGTTTTGCACGTCTTTATTGCTTTTCATGGAGCTAAATGGCAAAGAGGACAACATTCAGGCCTCTGCCCAGTTGGAGGATGAATTAAAAATAACCTGTGTGAGCTGGATGAGAGGGAAGACTGTTCTGTCCCTCACATAAACCTTCAAACAGACTTTAAACCGCAAGAAAACCAGCCTGTATATTTCCACCGCTGTAGCTATAATTACATTTGCTGTTGCAGAGTATTTCATGACCCTCTTGAATGTGAAGGTTTCACTGTATTTGGCAGTTCTCTGTCACCTTAAAAGCTGGTTGTGAGAATCTGAACATCTCTGCCGAGTTTGTAAACAAAGTAAACATACATGTGTTGGGCCCATAGAGCAGATATGAGGCCTGTATGAAACCATAAAAGCCTAGGCCAGGGGTCTTCAACAGGGGATCCGCGGAGGTACTGCAGGAGGGTCGTGAAATTTGTGGTTGATTCGACAATTTTTTCCCCCACAAATTTAAATGTCTTTACATACACATTAACGGATACAACATATTGTAGTTCTCTCAGGCTGGGCACCGGTTCACTCACAGTACGAGACTAGCCTAGACCTGTCCCTCCTGTATACAAAGAGCCAATTGAATAGTGTGAATTTATCCTACTCTGTTGAATTCATATATTTGTAAATCTGACTTTGAAAGAGTCAGTGCCTCCTCAGCCACGAACCTCACCGCACGTCACTGGCTTGAATAGCTTAGAATTTAATGCACAATAACAGGGTAGCTATGTTTATATATGGCACAAGGCCCAGTTTGATATAAAAACACAATTTTATACAATACATATAGTAGGGGGTCCCTGCTCCATCTCTCCATCAGTTTGGGGTTCTTGGTCATCTTCACCTTGATGGGAAGATGTCACTGACTCCTCGGTCGCTGCATTTGTCAAATGATGACCAACAGCCTTTCAGTTCAGTGAACCCAGAACCGCTATGACCTGCACATCCGTTGCTTTCATAAATTGTCTGACTGTGACTCCAATTGTGGACCAAGGAGTGATAATGTCCCCTTTTTCCTCCACATCACAAAGACTATTTTACAACTTCTTCAATCCCAGGACCGAATCGCAACACGGACGGGTTCCACCAAGTAAGGCTTTGATGATAGGGGAAGATGCAGATTAAGACTAAGATCTAATTAGATAAATATATTGTACGGAATACTGTGTGTTTTTCCTATGATTAATGTTTCTGCTATTGTGTTCTTTCAGTTTTCTGACCATGCTTTTCTGCACAGATTCTGCATGTTGCATGCTTCCTGATCTTTCTTTTGTCCCTATACTCCCCCTGGGTGATAAAACACCCTGTGGTTTTAAGGCACCCACATTGACATGTGAACTTCCAGGTCAAAGTTCATTGACCTGGAACTGAATTCCCCATTTTGGCATAGCAAGTTAGGACTCCGCCCTTGTGAGTGTATCAGCAACTGAGGCACTTCCTGTACATGTCACGCACACGCATTTACACACAAACATGCTCAAGCTGAACTTAACTTCCCTTGTGATTGAATCCATTTATATTTGAACTTTCTGTTATTGTTTATGTTTTCCTGGTTTATTATATTTATGGTGATGACTCTTAGTTGTTATCGTGAGTTAATACAATTTTCCATATTATAGCAGAAGTGTCTGGTTTTGTTTGTTTAGAATATTTGTATGATTCAACCTCTACCACGTCAAGTCTCACCGTTCCAGACTGATTTCGAGTGCATAAACTAAATTGTTCCCATTTAATTAATTAATTAATTTATTTGATCATTTGAATTGATAATTAAGTTTGAAGGTGAATCCTCGAGGCTTAGGTCAATTATTATATATAATATAATTATCTTTTTCCCCTTTTAAATAAGAGGTGATTCCCCTAGGACTTTAATATATTCAAATTATTAATCTTATTTTTATATATATTTGATTTGGTTTTGATAGCAATATTTGATAAAGTGAAAACGCCGACACATGACTTGACTGAACCCAAGTGTCCTTCAAACTTTTGAACATATCCTCGTCTCTCTCCTGGGACACCATATCTGAGGTAAATTGCGGCTTTATTGAATTGTTGTCTCAGCTTGATGATTTCAGCCTGATGGTTGAATTCTATTTACCACACCAGTAATAACGCTGATTAATTTCTAATTCCCAGCAGGCCTGGAGCTTTAAATGGGGATTTGAGTAAAGCCTGCAGCATGAAGCTTAGTGTGATGTTACTGGATTTTAGCTTTGGACACTGTGTGTTTGTGTGTTTGTGTGTGTATGTGGTGCTAAGCTCTCCAATGGAAGGAGAAATGGACAAAATGATATGATATTATTTTATATAATGGTTCAGGAGAGAACACATGCCTGTTGCCTCCACATCAGGCATGGGAAGAGAGGTGGAACATGGATGGAGGGAGGTCTCCTTCATCTTCTCCTGAGCTCAGTTGGGAGATCTCAAGGTCCCTGGTTCCAGCACAAACTATGACTGTCATATTCATTAGTTTTTAGTAGTGCATGTCAGTTGGAGCCCAAGATGCAATGATTTCATTTTTTTTTTTACATCAACACTACACTCATTATACTTTCCCTCTCTCTCTCTCTCTCTCTCTCTCTCTCTCTCTCTCTCTCTCTCTCTCTCTCTCTCTCTCTCTCTCTCTCTCTCTCTCTCTCTCTCTCTCTCCTTCTCCCTGCACTTTTTTTTAACACTTTACGAACACTCACACGCACATGAGCCCCTTTCTCCGCTGCACCATGTAGAAACTGTAAATAGTGTGCGTGCTTCTTTAAATGTTTATGAAATTGTAAATAGTAAATAGCCTGCACTTTGACACTTAAATGTTTGAGAACGAATCACAGTTGGAGAACTTCCAGAAAAAGCATTTCATTGTTGTTATACTTGTATGACTGCACAAGACTTTGAACTTTGAACTTTCATTAATAAATCATGATTTCTAGATCAATCATACATACATTTTCAGACGCCTGATGTTCTGGCATTTCATCCTCAAATTCACATTAAATGGGCGAAACCCCACAAAGTGACCCGGATTAATTAATATTGCATTCACAAAGAAATCAGAATGTGTTTCCAGCTCCAAATGAATTCGTAAAAAATTATGTAATCGAAAAAAACTAATTTTCATTATGAAAACACAAGAACATTGTGTTTCAGAAGACATAAGTGTTTTTTGTTGACATAGTTTTAACATTTGAGAAAATATGTAAATGTGTTACTTTTGAGCTGTTTGTACTACATGTTCAGTTGTAAATGTGTTTCAAATAAAGGTACAAGATAAATGGCCACATCGTACAGTTTAAGCTATTTTGCTATAAATGCCAACATGGAGGCATCACATATCCTGTCAGGAGGGAATCTGTCATCAGAGATTCCTCTAAATATTTTATGTGACACACTCTTTTCATCTTCATAATACATACTGTGTATGTGGGTTTGTCTGTGTGTGTGTGTGTGTTTATATATGTTTATGAGTGAAAAGTGCCTTTGCATTTTTTATTTGTGCATGTCATTGTGTGTGTGTGTTGATGGGTGAGACATGAAAAGGTACAGCTGGGGCGGCAGTAGCTCAGTTCATATGGACTCAGCTTGAACCGGCTAGGGTTGCCGGTTCGAGTCCTGTATGGACAAAGAAAGTGGACTGGCAGCTGGAGAGTTGCCAGTTTGCCTCCAGGGCACTGCCGAGGTGTCCTTGAGCAAGGCACTGAACCCCCAACACTGCTCCACCGGCGCCGTATCATGGCTGCCCTGCACTGACCCCTTTGTAAAAGCGTGTGTGTAAGAGGGGCACGCAAGACACATTTCAGATTGCCGTGTTTGCAAGTGTGATTTGACCCAATGAAGATTCTATTCCTTGGAGCTGTGTTTTGTATTAATCTTATTAAGAACCACCCTGCTGTCTGTCTGTCTGTGTGTATGAGAGAGAAAGAGAGAGAGAGAGTCGTGGATATTGGAGTCATCCATTTCCTCAGGGATTAACTGATCTTCGCCATATTTCTGTGATGGTTTATTCTTCCATGACACCTTCAAAGGCTTCCACAGGAATCTAACGCCGTCTGGAGCGTCTCTATATGGAGCATCGCTCGGTCCCGGAGCTCAAGCTGTCCTTGGCTTCCTCACAGTCCTTCCTCACAGCTTTCTTCTTTCTACCATCTTACTCTGACTTAGAGTGGTGTCGCCAAGCGAGGAATGGTGGCATATCTGGAGGAAAGACCCTTTGCTCATGTCTCTGCTCATCTCTATGCGTTTTCAGGTGGTGTTCAAGGTTTTTGTTTAGAGAGAGAGAGAGAGAGAGAGAAAGAGCAAGGGAGGGAGGGGGGGAGAGAGAGAGAGAGAGAGGGGGGGGCAGACACATTTGTTTACCTCTAGCTAAATGCCCATGTGGGGTGCGAATTCCTAATTGTATTTTATAAGAATGCATATAGAATGTGAGAGCAGAGCTTCATCAGGAGAAGTGTAACAGAAGTTGGAACAAGACAATAGCCCCAAAGACACATAAATCAACATCAGAGTATTTGAAAGATGAGAGATATAGAAGTTACTTCATCCTTTGGAATATCCAGTGAACAAGGTATGTGACAAGGGTCACCTACTTTCATCAGGTCAGAGATGAATTTATTGAAGAATATATTCTATAAAACAGATCATTACTTTTTGTGAAGATTTGATTTGATTTGAGTAATTAATGTAAATCCAAGAAAATCCACTGTAAATTATGTCTGAATGAAAAAGAGAAAAGAAGGTCAAAAACAAAGTACAGGCTTCAGGCTTCATGAAGTCTGTAATGGAGCAAAAGATGATGACTGAGACATTTTTTACAAAGCCTCATTTTCAAAGCTCCACTGCTCAGAGAGAAGGAGGGCTGAGAGCAGAAGAAGCCAATAATAAATATGGAGGCAAAGCAGATACATGCTACTGTGCTTTTATGTCTGAATCTTAAAATCTAATTATAAATGCAGTAAGTAGTCGGACTGGTTATGACACAGCAAAGGAAGATTCTCAGTATTTGTATTCTGTAATATGTCTCATTGTCAGTGGCGTTATATGCTGTTATCACCTCTGAAATGGCTGCTAAAGCTAAATATTTGAGCTTGAAGTCAACAGATGAAGGTACATTTAATAGTTTTGCATTACATACAAATCACCCGGCTTCAGCTTTCTGGTTCATGCGTATGAACCAGAAAGGATGAACTGATTAGAGGAGAAGAGGATCAGGCTGCATGAGCACTTTGACACGTTTCTGTGATTTTGACATTGTTTATGCCAAACTCAACTCAACTCAACTCAACTCAACTCAACTCAACTCAACTAGCTAGACTAGACTAAACTAGAGAGCTGCAGAGTTTGATCATCAGCTTTGGGGTTGCTACTGCCAATCAAATTTAATCCAGCATTATAGAAGATTTATAATTGTGTTGTATATAAATTTAAATTACAAAAATGAGGATTTACGACAGCATGAGACAGTTGCTTTCCAATAAGCCTAAAGGTTCCCCCTGAACGTTTCCCTTCACAAACACAAGCATTGATTTATTGTCTTCTACCTCACTGTTATTCCTGTGTTGTGTCTGTGTTTGCCTTCTACGAGACAACAGCGTAGGAAACCTACACCTAGCCCATTATTCAACAACACTGGGCTGACATTGTATTATCACCCTATCTGCTGCATTTCTCATCCTCCTCTTCATCAAGCTCCAGGAGAAGCAGCCTGGGCAAATATTTCCTTGTCTGCAGGCCAACAGCTGACGTTTTGATTCACTGTATAAGTTATTCAGGAATCTCATTCTGCATACTGCAGCTTTCCCAACTGTGGAAGCAGGGACACATGTAATGAAACTTCTGGTTGTTTGCAGGCATAATGAATCAAGATACAAGGGGGGAGAGAGGGAATGGGAACGATGAATGGATAGGGCTAGGAAATGAGACAGAGGTGAAGACATTGAGACAGGATGAGCGAGTGGGGGCAAGGGATTGAAAGTAAGAGAAAGTAAGAGAAAGCGGGAGATAGCTGCAGGAAGGAAGGGAAGAGCGATGATAAGGGATCAGAAGAGGGGAATTAAGAAAGATGACAAAAAAATGAACAAGAGATGAGAGAGGAAGAGAAGAGAGCGCGGGCTGTAATTGTTTTGCTGATATAAATATTTCTCTGTTTTTGCATTCCATCTGCATTCGTTTGAACTGAAGTCAGTGTTTATAATTATGAACTCGCCAAGGCTCTGTACATTTTAATCAGATTACCCACTTGCTTACTTCATTACTTACTAAATTTGAGGCTTATATAGTGAAGCTTAAGTGTCCATTTGCTTCCCAGTCTCATTGTATAATTGATAACTCATTCACACTTCAAACACACTGGTTTTTATGTATCAACATTTTAAATAATAATTAATAATTTGTACTCTCACTCTGGGGCTCAGACTCCTCTGTACATTTTCATGAATTCAGATGCATTTCTATTTCACTATAAAAGCAGGATCAATGATTCTGTACAATTTTATAAAAGTAAAATAAGTTCCGAAAAGCAGATCTTCAGGCACGGCGTTGCTTATCCCAGTTCGGCTTCGCCACATCCAGTTTTGTTCATACTCTTGTTTTCCCTCCATTTCTATTGATAATCATCCAGGATGCAGTTCATCTCACGTCCGCAGTGCTTTGTTTACTTTTCCAGTTCTACTTTCCCAGTCTTTCTTCTGCTTCTGTGCAGCGTGGATGTGACACTGCCTCCCAGTGGATATGTAAATATTTGCACGCTTGGAGCCATCTCCACACGCACCTTTGCACACATTGGCCTCCTACATGCTGATGAAGAAGCATAATGGAGCCGCAAGGAGGCAAAGATCGGCTTAACCTTCTGCTATCTGATTTTTCCTGCCAAAACCATTCTGGTATTTACAAATCAATTGTTATAATGACCCACGCAGGCCAGGTACTAGAGACAGAGAGGAGGTTGAGGCTTTCAAAGTAAATTCAAGAGAGATGAGTGATGTAAAGGCAAGAGATGGGAGAGGAGAAGAATATTAGGTATAAAAAAAGTAAAGGAAAATTGAAATTCTTTTTTGAAAATTGTGCAATGAAAAGAGCATAGGAGGAAGGAAGCGGGAAGGAAAGATGTGAGTGAAAAAGATGAAAAATTAGGCGGAGAGAAGGGGAGTGTGTGTGTGTGTAGGAAAAGGAAGAAACGAGTGATAGCTGCTGAGAGGAGAAGAAGGAAGGGGAGGAGGAGTAGAAGGAGGAGGAGGAGTTGGCCTTGGCTCATGTCCTTGTTTTTCTTCTTATTGTTTCTTTCCTGTGGTTGAATAATTAATGATAGCTTTGGCCATTACCTGCTGCTTCAAATGCACGCACGCACGCACGCACACACGCACGCACGCACGCACGCACGCACGCACGCACGCACGCACGCACGCAGGCAGGCAGGCACGCACGCACGCACGCACGCACGCACGCACGCACGCACGCACACACGCGCGCCTTTAATAGCTATACATGCTAATTCCATGTTTATCTCTTTGGATCTTAACATACCTGTCCGTACAACTCCATTCACTCCTTAAACACACCTTCATCTGTCTCTGTCACCCCTGCACACTCCAATCAAAGCCTGAAGAGCAGCAGGAGGCCATCACACCCACAATCTAAAGCAAAGGATGGAAGGAAAAATGTACCACAGATGTTCGAGAATTAGAATCTCACTGGAAATCACATCTCATCTCATTAAGTGCAGGGGTTCATCCTCTAGGGAGCTGGAATATGCTCTGCAGTATGAACATCCACAGCATTTATATTAGAAATCCACATATTAGCATTCAGGAAAGCTTTTCATAGATCAAATTGGTCAAAGGGAAATGTCTGATATCACCTTGGACACCACAAGGTGGTTCATTTGGTCTAAAGCCTTTTGGTTTTCTATGATGTCTGATGAGGATTTAAATGTAGACTGCAGGTGTGGGCAGAAGCATTTTGAATCTTAACCTGGCATGTCTGTGGGGAACTGGGCTTCTTACTGGTTCATTGACTGACTGTGTGGCTGACTGCTGCTTCTGAAACATGATGACATCAGCATGTAACACTTTTGAATTTAGGTTACACACACCCACGAGGCGATTGATCAAGTATCTGGCCAGCGTCCAAAAGGGTGTTTGACAACTCAGATCAAACGCAGCTGGCCTATCAGAATGGGATGAGTATTTGGAAAGGGGCCTTGAAGAGAATCTGCCGAGCTGGTCTGTTTTCACTCAGTGCACAGCTCTTTAGATCAAAGGTCTTCAACTGGGGGTCCGGGACCCCTAGGGAGTCTGCGGGGGGAACTGCAGGGTGGTCGCAACATTTGTGGTTGATTAGACAATTTCTTTAATTTTAGAATTTTAGAATTTTTATTTTTTTATACAAATTTTTTCCCCACAAATTAAAACGACTTGTTACTAGTCTTGCTGATCCGACACATTGCTGCAGTGAAAAAGCAGGAGGGGAGGCAGCCGGTACCTCTGCCTCACTGAAGGGGGCGTGTGTGTGTGTGTGTGTGAGCACACGGGCTTGTTGTGCTATTGTTCTTCTTCAGGTGTAACAGACAAATGGCATTGTGGGTAGCTAAAAAAAGTCAGGTAGAGAAAGTCAAGTGCACCGCATCACGACTTTCATCCTTACCAGTAATCTCTATTGAGACAGAGAGACTTTTAAAACTAAAAGAAAAAAGGGGACTTTTACACCAAAGTCATAGAGATGTTTGTCCAGAAGGAGATGCAAATGGACTTCATTTACAAGTAAAGGTAAGACATGCATACACTCACTGCTGTACAGTCTACGACAAAAAATGACAAAAAAGACCAGGTCTTTTTTAATTAGGAATAAAAAACATATATAAAACAAGAAAAGAAAAAAAGTTATTTTATAGAATAAAACTACATTTGTCTTTTTGTTGTGGACTGTATATACTTTCATTTGTATTGAATGCTTATGAATTTTTGTTCTTCTTTGGCCAAATATGTACCTATGTGTGTGTAAGGAATGCTGATATGGGATATGAAACATAACCAGTAGTCAATGTTCCAGCAGCCAGTTGAATGGTGTGAATTTATGCTACTCTGTTGAATTCCTATATTTGTAAATCTGACTTTGAAAGAGTCAGTGCCTCCCCAGTCACAAACCTCACCTCAGGTCACTGGCTTGAATAGCTAAGAATTGAATGCAAAATAACAGGGTCGCTATGTTTATACGTGGCACAAGGCCCAGTTTGATATAAAACACAATTTTATATAATGTATATAGTAGGGTAGTAGTAGTCCCTGCTCCTTCCCTCCATCAGTTTGGGGGTCCTTGGCCTGAAAAACGATCATATAAAGGGGTTGGGGAGACATAGATTAGATAAGAGTGTGTTGACTTTGAGCAGGCACCTTTCCAGCCACCTGCATATGAACATTTCATACTGCAATGATATATTTTGGGTGTCACTGTACGCCTGCAGTCCACTGCTGGGCTGACAAATGGCTGTGCTGGAGGGCAAAGTTTGATAGACCGACAGACTGAGTAGTTTACAGATTACTTTTTGGGAGTCCAACAGACTGGTATGAAGAATGACCACCTGCATCTCTGTGTGACACTCTGGGTGATCGTAAACCTCTTTGTGTGTGTGTGTGTGTCAATTCAAGTGCAATTCAAATGTTGTGCTGTAGTTGATTTCCCTGTGGAAATCACTGATAACTCCTGCTCCTATATGCTGCTACACATGACTTTCTCTCTCTCTCTCTCTCTCTCTCTCTCTCTCTCTCTCTCTCTCTCTCTCTCTCGCTCTCTCTCTCACCCACACCCACACCCACACCCACACCCACACCCACACCAACACAAATGCCTGCATCTACCTCTCTCTTTGGCGCTATGACCCAGTGTTAAACATGGACCTTTCTGTTCCTTGCAGCCTCTTAAAGCAGAACTCTCTCATCTTTCTGGCTGTGACTGTTAGATGTCACATTAGAAGATCTTGTCGGCACACATTGATTAATTTTAAGGTACATCTGTTCTCTCTTTATCTCTTTGGCTACATCACCTTTCTTTGAACTCATCGTGTGCCAGTGCACAGCCTGAGATCCTGAAAGGGAAATCTTTGGTCTTTGCTCGAAAGCCTCAAGGCGAGAATGTTTGATGTAAGAGTGTAGATGAAGAATTTGGTCTTCATCACAGAACAAAGTCAAGCTACAAAATTCTCTGCCATCGTTTGGTGACAACTGAATAATCATTTCAGCTCACATGTAAACTCATGTTATTAACTCTCATTTAAATGAGTTTATATGTACTATCACACTTGTAGTTGCATTCTCTATTTCACACTTTCCTTTAGATTGTAAAAGGATTTTCTAGCACACCAAGGAACGTTTAAGTGACGGCTACAATCAGCTTTGAGGCTGCGTTTGGATCCAATGGAGGCTGATACTGGCTTGTCTTGTCCCTTCTCTTCTTCCTTTTGTCTTCAGTCTCTCCCATCATCCCTCCATCTATTCAGCCCACAGCACAAACAATCCAGCTGGTACCTGAGCAAGAGAGAGAGAGAGGGAGAGAGAGAGAGGGAGAGGGAGAAAACGAGGCGGGAGGGTTCACAGCAAACTAAGACAAGTGGACGAGTGACAATCAATTAAGTATAGAGAGAAAGAAGAGGATAGAAAGAGTCAAAAAGAGGGAATGATAAGTGAGGAGAGACATTACAGGTGAGGAGATGAGAAGAGGAGATTGAGACGAGAAGAGGGAGGAGAAATGGAAGAAGGTGAGACGGCAACCAACAAGAGAGCGAATATGATTCATCTGGGAGCTCTGACATCCATGTTCACGTCCCTTCCTCCATTTGTTCAGTCTGTCAAAACAAATGTGACAATATGATTAAATCTTTGCACAAAGATGCCACGACAGCGATTTTTGGAAAACCCACATTACAATTTGGGATCCTTTACTCTGAAATTGTGACAAGGCGAAGCGACACTCATTACTTTGGTACGGCTGTCAGCGGCGGACAGATTTAATATTTAATAATCTGCCATTGTCACTGACGCTCGGACTCAACCTGGCTACATTTCATCACACTGAGTTTATTCTGCCACTCACTTGGTTTTTCTTACTTTAATTCTTCTCCATTTATAGTCAACAATTCTTCACTAACAAACTTCACATAACTCGTAAAAGTATTTCTCATAAGAATAATTACAAAAAATGTCAGACTGAAGGCTGTTTTGCCAGTAATAATCGCTTTCCCTGTTTTAAATGAAGAAATTGCTACTGCCACACTCCTTTCTTCTTCTGTGCTTTATTTGTCAGTGTTTGTCCGACAACCTGGGTAAGGACAAACACACATTTGTACATACATAATCACATCTAGACACTATAAAAAAAGAAACATGGTAAGTCATAAAAAAGCAGACAAATATACGACACAAGCAGATACAATTTATTACGATTTAGTTATTCAGGATAGAAAAAGAAAAGGAGGTGGGAGGGAGGGAAATAGAGGGAGAGACAGAACAGCAGAGAGAGAGAGAGGTTACATTAAACCATAATTCACATGAATGGAGAGATATATACCACAAGAGAAGGGGGAGACATAACAAGAGAGAGAGTGAGAGAGAGAGAGAGAGAGAGAGAGAGAGAGAGAGAGAGAGAGAGAGAGAGAGAGAGAGAGAAATACATTCATGGCTAAAATGTGTGAAAACAAACTGAAATAAAATGCACTTGAAATTAAAAGAGCATTTACATTTAAATGCACATGGGCAAAGGAAAGGAAGTAAAATATTAAGCAAATACATGGAGAGATAGAGGAAGAAGAGAGAGAGCTCACATAATGTGGCTCACTGACACACACACACACACACACACACAAACACACACACACACACACACACACACACACAAAGGCCCTTCTCAGTCACTCACAGGCATAGAACTCACGGCTCATAGGGCTCGCACAAATTACAATTACAGCACCCGTTTCCTACAGAAAGCCATTAAATAATCTAAAACACTCACATCATCAGTAGAATGGGAGCATGTCACTGTTACGCTTGTCACTGGAGCTGCTGGGTGCTGTTCTGGTTGCTCTGGTTGTGTACAAAGTATATACATAAGTATTTCTCACTTGATCTGAATTGAACCTGCCCACATTATTGTTTTGCTGCTGTATCTCTGGTTTAGGGAATTAATTAAAAGTATGAGTATCATTGTTAAATGCTGTGAAAATCATGAACTCTGCTGTCGAAAACATTAGGGCACTCACACATTGCATATCTTCTAGTTGAAGGCGTTGAGTTTGATTTGGCTGTGTACATAAACAAGCACACAACAACTTTTTTTAAGGCTGACTCTCCATTCTAACAAGTCAGTGTTTGCTAATGAGAATAAGAGCTTTCTTAAAAGCAGTGAAAAAATCTGCCAGTGCAGTGCAATTTTATCTTTCCACTAGAAATTGACTGAACGCATTCAAAGATATCTGCAGAATGGTTACCATGTGTCTAAAGCATGATTAAGGTGAAACACTTATGGTAAGGCAGCTGAAATTACTTAACAATAAGGTTGAGGTAAATATATAGATCATATAGATATTTCCTATGAGACATACACATATGAACGTTGTCCTCCCACTTTCCGCATATTTCTTATTAAAATGAGCATGAAATTGCAGTTATAAATGAGGCTGAAACTAAAAACAACATTCATATCCTAACTTCTAAATCGATAGAGGCACCTCATTTTGACACCTGACCTTTAAATGTGTTGTGCTTTAATACCAATATTTGTGCCAATATTTAAGCGGTTTTTAGTTGTTTCTAGGTTATATTCTTTATTTCAGGGAATTTTGAAGTTCACCAAATCATCCGGCAAATCATCCGGCTTATATGTTATAAATAACAACATAAACAGAGCGCTAATTTGTATGTGAAAAGTGCTTATGAAATACACACATTCAGAGTGCAGAGGTGTTTGAAATGTGTATATACAGTATCAATCACGGCTACATGATTGTGTTATGACACCGTTCAAACTCTTTACACAATGATTATGTTGATTGATTTTGTTATTAAAACACATTTTGTAAAGCTCTAATGAGATCTCTAATCAAATGGGCTCTGGCCTTATTTAACAGGCTTCAAATCAATAATTTATCACAGCTTCTGAACATCAAACAGCTCCTAGAGCTGCCTATGGTTATTCTAACCTCCTCTCTCTCTCTCTCTCTCTCTCTCTCTCTCTCTCTCTCTCTCTCTCTCTCTCTCTGCCTGACACCAGTTATATATATATATCCATTATTATATCCCTCTCAGAATATGAAAAATATCACTGTTATCCAAATCAGTGGCCCTCTTCAAAATGTCCCAGCCCAGTGTTTTCCTTTTGCTCTGCGGCTAAAAGCGCTTGTCGGGTTCCACGCTTGTTAAAAATCCATTAAGAGATGTTGGGGTCTTCAAGATCACAGACTTCAAATGCTTCTGATTGTCACGGTCTGTCTCTTGTGTTACTTCCGGTTTTGCTTAGAAATTCTGTCTTGTCCATTTTCCTGGTGTCTTTACTTACTACCCTCATGTGTTTCCCATCATTGTGATTACCTGTCTTCCCTAATGTTACCGTTCCTGTTTCCCGTTTTACCGCATCCTCATCCTCCGCATTGACCCATACCGCTACCTGACCTCGCCTCCCGTCTCCAGCCCTCTGACCTGCGCCTGCCCTCGACCGTGTCTCTCGTCGCTAGCCCACAGATTTACCCTGCCTGTCCCCGACACTGCCTCTTGCCCGCTCCCCCGGATACTTTTGCCTCGTCTTTAGAAATACTTGTGTTATCTGAGAATCTGCACTTGGGGCCTCTGTCCTGTTAACCTGTGACACTGATGGAGCTCGCATTTATAAGGAAATGAAGAAAACAAAACAACTGCTCCATTCACACTGCAGCTCGACATGTCATTTGTACTGCAGTTTATATATATATATATATAAATGTACATACAATAGTATAGTATACATCTTTTCAAATTGCTGTTGCAACATAAACTACATACTGCTATTGGATTCAGATCCACTGTTCTAAAATTACCACCATGTGACAGTGTATTTTCATAGTATTTTTCCAGGATTTCTTGCTCAAGACACCCACACATCTAGAGCTCTGCAGAAAAGAAATGTCAAGATTCCTTTTTTCCAATCAAGGTTTGCCAGACAGCATCCCTCGGCTCTATGGAAAACTGATGATTCTTCCCTGAAGGTGGGTAGTAAGTTGCTGCCCCAAGTGAAGGCACTCATGTACCTTGGGGCTTTGTTCACCAGTGATGGCAGTTATGGGGTGTGGGGAACATATCATGGTGCAGATATGGAATTCAGCAGACGGATTATACATTCTCCATCTGGTCTGAAAACACCTCAGAATCCCCCAGGAAGAGCCGGAGGACATGACTGGGGAGAGGGACATCTGTACTGCTTAGCCTGTTGTGTCTGGGAGATGGACCTTGGACAAGTGATGGAAGATTGATGAATGCATGGAAAGATTGATGGATGGATGCGTCTAATGTGACACTTCTGAGTCCCAGAGGCTGTACCACATCCCACAGCAATACTTAACTTTCATTAAGGAATTTCTCTGAGCAACTTCCAAACAGCTACTCTGTGGTGGATCAAACCTTCAAATCCTTCTTGGTCTTTGTCTTCCACCAAATTCCACAAAACTTACTATTTTAAATATGCATCAGTCTGAAACGGACCTTAGATTGACTCAAGTTGAATGACAAATGGAGGGAGAGTGTATTGTTGGTCAGTATGACACACACAACAGACTCACAAAGCTTCATTTAATGATGCCATAGTCAAACACTGGCATTTCTGTTCGCTTGTGACTTCGTGTACGAGGTTTAATGACCCAAAGCAGCTGGGAACACACTGAAAACCTCTCTAACTCTGTAATTACATGGCTGTCATGACTTCATAATTATATTCTCTTTTAATTTTAGGCTGTCAGTCTTGAATTAAAGGAGAGGAGTACCTAGCCTGTATCAGAAACAGGTGGGAAGTGTGACGGCTTTGACTGTTTTGCACAAACGTCCCCTTCCATCATTACACACAGTAATTACACACAGTAATCGACACAAACAATAAAGTTTTATTTTTATGGGAGTGAGTTAGAGAATGGGAACATAAACAAAGCAGGAGGAGGAAGATATATCACCAGGCCGGTCGTAAAGCTGCGTCCTCTTTGGTTCCTACCCTCTGATGTTTGACTGTCACTGTCCAGATGCATCCTTGAAATCTGACTTGGTATGTAAGATCACAATGAAGGGCCTCAAAAATCAGCGACTTGCCATTTCAGTGGCTTTGTTAGTGAGTTATTCCGTTTTTTTTCAGGCATTATCAATGTGGAAATTTGCAAACGGATTCTAACTTACTGTGAAAGCTTTATGTGCATTCCATTTGTCTCTATGTGCAAACCCAGGGATTGTGCGGTCACAAATGCTGTTTTCGTCAGGAAAATCTTTCTATTTTCTGCCAGGAACTGTGTCTGTGGTTGGTGGGGACTTAAATGTTAAGCTGTTCCTAATTCACATTTAGAGGAGTCAGTCGAATTGTGCTCCATTTGCAGGGCATGACCAACTGGGATTAGACCTCGGGGCAGACCCAGGACATGCCTGGAGGGATTAACGCTCCCAGTTGGCCTGGAGGTGCTTTCGGATCCCCCAAGAGGAGCCGCAGGCAGCCACAGCAGTGTGTGCACGATTTGGTTTGCCTTTTTGAAACAGAAAACGAGATTTTGAAGGATTTGTTGAGGATTTGGCCTGACAAGAATGTTATCAAAGTCAATGGTTGTACAATGTGTGTGTGTGTGTGATAAACATTTGTGAGGTCCTGGTGTGAGCAGATGACCTAATTTACGTCATGCTGACCCTTGTGGTGACATGAAAGTATAATAAAGAATAATAAGTTTTAAGAGGGTCATGGCTCATCTGCTGCAGTCAGTGTTTGTGGTGAAGACTGATTAAAAAACGTTGCAATATCAAATAAACATACACAATCTTGCAAGCAAGTTACACGTTTATATTCTAGAATGTCATGGATTAGAGTTTTCTTTTTATCAACAGCAACACATGAAAACTGTACTTCTCAACTCTCACCAGATGATGGTTGCTGAACGTGTCCAAATATCATGGTAGTTTGTGTCAAATACACTAACTAAGAAAGCAACCACAGGAAAAAAGGAAAGAAAGGTTATGAAAATAACTGAATATTATACTGAATATCTATTTCAGAACACCCCCATCTCTCTATGTGCATGTTTGTTTATTCACGCTTCTCACACTTCGCACAGGACTTTGCATGGAACAAAATTAGTCCCTGAAGAAACACTTACAACCTAGTTTCACAACCCAGTAGCTTCATATTTAAGACCTCCAACACTGGAAAATTATACTGTTCTGGGGGTTTTGTGGGTTAATTCATCTTTGTCTGTTTCATCTTTTTTCTATATTTATATTCTGTATTATCTTCACCACAGGCTGCAGTTTTAGTTTAGGACTCAGCATGTTTTTGCAGATCAGTCGATGTTTTGGCCTGTTAGTTTTTGCATGTTTGATGTTTTTGTCATTCTTTTGTCTCAAAATGTTCTTCAACCACAGTATTCTAGTACATATTATATCACAAGATAGCATGATTTTAATTAGTGGCAAGGTTACCATACAACAACAGTAATGGACACGTTTACAGTCTACATCCGTGCTTTAAAATAACAATCACCCGGAATACAGTGAACCCTTTTAAACTGAGCCTTGATATACCTGAGGTGGAGTGTATGCAGATTGGAGTGTATGGATTGTGTTGCGTTATGTTGGATGTTCATGACAGTCTGCTGGTCCAGCCGGAATGAAGAAAATGGAGTTTGATTAGAAATTTGTGCCTCCAATATTTGCTAAAATACACCACTGCAGCCAGTTTATGGGTGTTTGGCCTGTGTCAGCTGAACAGTCAGGGTGATGTGTGTTTGTGTGCATGTCTTCTGCCTTATTGCATTATGCAAATGTGTATGTTAATGCTCGCACATGTTTGTTATGAATGCCTTCTTTATTTACAGCAGCGGCTCCCATAACCGCTGATAAGCTGAATAAAGCTTTAATGCATTTGCAAGACCGTGTGTCCCTTTGTTGGCGTGTCATGCTAATCATTGTAATGACTTTCACAGCTGCTGATGCGCACACATGCCTTTGTATCATTAAGCATGTGCGTGTGCGTATGCAATTGCTACAGTTGCTGTAACAGAGGTGATTTTCATTGCCCATGATAAGCATAATAAAATGTCAGCTTATGCATAAATCCTGCTTGTTTGCCCGTGTGTCCGCTGAGATAGCACTTCCGCTTACATGGGCAAAATATGCAGTAAATAAAGCAGAGCTGAGATTTACTGTGTGCAAGGTGTTTTTATAACAAGATTGGAAGGAGAAGTGCGATGTGCTATGTTCCAAACAAGATATTTTCAGAACGTGCTAATGCTTTTTTGCGCCCATTACTCTGGTTTACTCTGAAGCAGGCACCTTTCGCTCTGTCTTTTCATCAATTTGAGAAGGTCTGAACACGATAGTCACAGTCGGGTGCAGGCCAGGGTGAGGTCGCATTTCAGGACTTTGTGGTATCCGTGTGATGATAGACGCTGGACTAGGATGTCCGATATACAAGGCTGCAACCACAGAAATGCAGCACTCTTTTTGACAAGCAATTGTGTTTTCCCTGAAACCATTGCAATAAAAACAAAACAATAATGATACAATAAAGAAGGCAAAGAAAGTATTACAATGCTGAGGTCTATTGTAAAAGTTGATTTAAGCATCTCTCTTGTGGTTTCTTTTATCTTTTTTATGAACAAGAACAGAATGAGGTTGATGATATAATTCTGTTTTTCTTTGTTGTGAGTGTAACTTTACAAACAAAAAGCTTCTACAGAAGAAAGCAGACGAGGTAACATCAGCTACGTATACGTACAGAATTTTTAAAATAATGAATAATTCTAAACTTCACCTCCTCTACTATCTTGATAATAATCATGTATTTAGAATTGTTCCTCCAAATCTCCTTTCAGGTGAGATTTAATAAGTTGTTGTTTCCATATGAAGCCGGTACACAGACGGCCAGCCAACATGTCGATACTGGACATGTATTTTGCTGCTCACCTTCCTCAGACTGCCGCAGGCATGATGGATGAATGAGTTGACCAATAATGTTTAGTACTACGGAACTCAGTAAAAGTCCAGGAGCAATAAAAGAAAATAAATTACAATTACAATGACAGGTCAGGCTCCCTTTGTGTTTGAGCGGTCATTCCTTCCTTTCCTCTCTGCTGCCAGCTGCACATTTGCATGTCACAGCAAGTGGCATCATGGGACATTAGTCACACGCAGACTTCTGAGTCACGTATGCAGACAGGTCCATTTTTAGTTACACGTATGCAGGAGTCATCATAGCGGCTCTAATGCAACAGTGCTCGTCTCTGAAATATTTATGGGATCGATTCGCAGGTGGGGAGCAGGAGATGCAGCAGGACATCAGAGGGGAATGAAGAACAATAGAGACAAACCAACCAATAAAGAGAGCACGGAAAGAGGAACACAAAGAAGGAGGACGGGAAATGAAACTGACTTTATTTTCTCCAATGTCAGTATCATTTCTCTGTGTGTAACTCAGATCAGTGCAGATGATTAACGTGGTTGCGTACGGCACTGTAGCTTGAGACTAAAGAAGGTGGTGGTGGTGCTGATTTTACTGTTTGTGTCAGAGTTTCAATTCTCTCAATTTCGTGTTTTTCCCTTGAGGCCAGGAGACAATAGAAAATTGCCACGTTGAGCCAAAACATGAGAAATTTCTGAAAAATGTAGCATAAAGGCATATGAGCATAAACAAATGCAGCTATAAATGATCAAACTGATCCATTATCCAGAGTGTTGGCATGTTAAAGGTGAGTGACCTGGTTGGGTGTGTGTGTGTTCACAGCCCTTTGCATGCATATCTATAGATAGACTTGTATGTGGATGCAAGGGGACACAGACGATGGCGTGCAAACACTGTTACACACTCATGACGTCATATGACAGCGGGGACTGCACACACACATGCATGTGCTTAATCTGTAAACCTCTAGTGAAGAGGAAATACACAATCAATAATCTAAATTGGTGATAAATGTATGACAACCGATCAAATGAACAATCACTTTTGGATTGCATGCTTTGGTTCAGCCGCAGGCTCCTCCAGAGGGTCCAACCGCTGATTGGGGACCAAGTCTTTGTCTCAGAAGAAGCACGTGGTTTATTTACTCTCCACAGGAACACAGCGAAGTTAGAAGGCAAAAGGAAAGAAGCATGGACATAAGATTACAGCCTGGTGTTTACTCCATAGATCAGATTTGCTGTTTGCCGTCCAGTGTTCGAGTCGTGCCAGATTATTTTAGCTCTTCAGACAGCTTGCAGAGATTAGTGTTGAGCCAGAAAACTTTCTAACTAAAGAAGGGGAGGACAGGACAAACATTACACTTCAAGTCAAGTCAGATATCACAAACACAGTAAACAACAGAGAGGACAGAGGGATGAATCAGCAGAGAGCACAGGAGCAGATGCAGGAGTGATGAAGACATCACTGAATGAAAATAGGAATGCTGATGCGTTTAGCCGAGATCACAATACACCAAAACAGGGAACAGTGAAGGCGTCTGATCTGCTGAAATGTCACCTGGCAGAACATGCACAAATATTTTCCAGCACTTTGAAACTGTGAAACAGTGTTTGTGCAGCGGCAAAACTTTGAGCTGCGACTGATTTAAAGTCTTATCAGCATCAGAGTGGCACAGTATTTTATTTTTTATTTTTTGTCAGGGAAAGCATTTCTGTACTGCTGAGCCGACCCAAAAGACAATAGACTCTCTGTCTCTCTCTCTCTCTCTCTCACACAAACACACACACACACACACACACACACACACACACACACACACACACATACGCACTGCACTACATGTAGACATTTGTGCTTTCTTGAGCTTTTCAGTCTCAGACATCCGCAAATAGATGTTTCCAGATTTTTTTCTTTACCCCTGGAACACATCCTGGAATTGCACCACCAGTTCACCTGAGGTCACATACACACCACAGACTGTTCAAAGCAGACAGATAGCTGTTATGACCACAATACAGCAATACAATACATCATGACTATCACGGTTTGCAGAACAGAGGACCCAAGCGCAGATTCTCAGATACACAGTATTTATTAACAACGGGCAGAAGTATCCAGAGGAGCAGGCAAGAGGCGGCGTCGGGGACAGGCATGGTAAATCCCAGGCCAGGCGTAGGTCCGAGGTCTGGAGACGAGAGACAAGGTCAAGTACAGGCATGGGTTGATGCACATGGGTGGAAGACAGAAGACGTGGCCGGGTTCAGGCGGAGGCCCGAGGTCGGGCGCACTGGAAAGCACTGGGAATCGAGAGGGAGATACTACCACGGAGGACACGCGAAAACCACGAATGAGTACAGTAACAGAAGTAACGATCGGACAAGGAACACATGGAACACAGCGGTATACAGTCTATACACACCAGACAGGGGAGGAGACAAAGAGACACAGGTGAATCACATTAGGGAAGACAGGTAATCACTATGATGGGAAGCACATGAGGGTAGGAAGTAAAGACACCAGAAACATGGACAAGACAGAGTTTCAAAATAAAATCGGAAGTGCACAAGAGACAGACTGTGACTGACACAGCAGTTAAATGTGAAAAAATGAAGGTGCTGGTTGTCTGGTGTCTGTCAGTCCCACCTGTCCTGGTCTCCCCCATGTGGTGCGGAACTCATGAGGAACTGTTTGTGCTTTGCAGCTTTTTGAGGAGAATGGTTGGACAGGACAAGGCTCATTACTGTCTTAAACTGTGCATGACTGAAAACAAGAAGGATTAAACCTTTACAGCCAAAAACAGATTTGTACTCCCTTTGTCACAATTGTTTCCAGACGCAGGATCCAATTTCAGACAAACACAGAAAGGTGGATAAGGACGCTGGTGAATATAGAACTAAAGGTCAGGCCGGTGGTGACCACACTGAGGCCAGGGGGGCTGGTAATGGAGAGGACGGGGTGCCAGAGAAGGGATACTGGGGGTGGGCGGTGCAATGGCTCACAGGAAGCTACCTGGAGCAGACACACTTAATACCTTTAATATATTTATGAAAGGTCAAGTCAGGAGACATCCTCCACATCCAAACCGTAAATCTGATTTCTATACTTCACAACTAACTAGCCTGTGGTGTTGTCTCCCTGAATAAGAGGCTGGAGGGGCAAGAAAGGGAGAGGGGGATAAGATCAAAAGAAGCAATATTCCGATGACATATTACAGCTGCAGTATGCTCTATTACATCTGCAGTCAGAGCATTAAAACATGCTGACGTGTTCCTCTTTGCAAATATAATAGCTAAACTTTAACAACCTGATCTCTGTCACTCGTGAGGACCAAATGCCACCAGCTTTGTCCCAGCTGAAAGACTGAATGAGGACAATCGTGAGTTCCCCAGAGGACAGAACCTGTGCCTCCTCTGCAAATTAGATGGTGCAAACGTAAGAGGCAGGAAATGGGGAGGCATTTGGATTGTGTTAATCTGGCAAATACCATTTCCACTGTGTTGTGAAGAATGTGGCAACTCCAGCTCCTGAAGTGAGAGACACACAATGAGCATGATGATAGTTTGTGTACCTATTGCTTTCAGGGTGGTTAAAAGCATAGTATTCAGTAAATCCCACATGATAAAGGCACAGAAGAACTTTTATCCTTTGTAATAAGTTGGCAAAACCTAAGATAAAGGTATAATGAAGGCTGGAGGCAGGTGTCTCACAGGCTCTGAGATACTAAAGCTTTAAAATATGCAGTATGAAAGCAAAGGAGAGGAATTGTGGCTTTGACCAAACCAGTGAAAAGAACTGAAACAAAGCAGATTTACATGAATTCTCCTTTGTAATCACAGACTTTGTACAGGAAAGAAGAAGATCAAAGTGGAGGACTGAGGCAGAAGAAATGGAAGAAGAAGAAAACACAGTTGAGGAGGATGAGAGAAGAAGGTCTGAGCTCGTTGTAAACAAACTACACCTCTGGTTACTTACACCAAAGCCGATGCTGTGATCAGTTTGTGACCCATTAAGTTTACCCAACACATCTTCAGATTTACACGGTTTGAAGGCTCATTAGTAGTTCTCCCATTGATATAACACATTTGCTGATTCAGATGAGAGCAAATGGACCGTAGCTTTATAAACCAACCTGAAGGACCCCTGATAACCCTTACCTATCAGGCCACATACAAGCCTGATAGAAAATTTTGTGCTTTCAACTAAATATTATTATTATTATCATTATTGAGAAGGAAATATTAAAATTGGCAAAATATCATGGACAACCAGAACGAAAGAGAATCTTAGGCCGTATTCTTCATTTTAAGATTGATTGATCACCACAAAGGTTAAAGAGGAAGATGCTGAGGTAAATACAGAAGCATTTGTACATTAGTGTTTGTTTCCACAGCAACAGTCTCACACTGTCTAGGCTGCAGTTTATCTGAAAGCTTTGTGCTCCACATTACCCAGGGTAGCTTTTCTTATATGTTGAAAACATAGGCCTTGAATTCAATAATAAAGGACACAAGGAAATGTTGCAGTTGAAATTGACAGTTGTTAAATTCCTAGATTCACAGAACAGAAATACAAATGGAGGACTGGGAAAGAAGCAGTGTTTTTATTCCTTCAGTACACATTTAACAAAGATGCAATGGTACAAAACACGTATGTCTCTCATAGTCTCCAGCTTAACAAAACACATTCATGTCTCACTACATCCAGTCCATCTCCAGCTTTTCTGTAAGACGGATAAAAAGGATGGATTGACAACATGAAGCAGCCAAGAAAATTAGACGCAGCTGCATCTAGTTGTCACTAGGCAGCAGCACCATGTAAGCCACCCATATACTCTCCACAGAGACACTCAAATCACCCCCTCTCCCACTGTCAGCAAGAGCAAGACTGAAACCAAAACAGACAAGATGACAATGAAGGGACGAACCCCAAGATAAGATAATTTTTTTAATTGTCCCACAATGGGGAAATTGACATTGTTACAGCAGCAAAGTGGATAGTGCAAAGCAATAAAGGGCATTAAAATGAGATAAGAGCCTAACAAAAGTAAAGAGCCTAACAGAAGTACAACAATACAACTAAGTACAAAAATTGTAAATCAATGAATATGTTACATATTGCACATTGGGGACATTGCACGGTGTAATCATTAGACCGTGTTTACTGGGAGAGGTTCTGATTGAATAGTCTGACTGCTGCAGGAAGGAAAGACCTGCAGTATCTCTCCATGAGACACCGCGGGTGAAGCAGCCTGTCACTGAACGAGCTGCACAGGGGTGTTAGAATCTCCTGTAAGGGATGGGACAAGTTGTCCAACAAAGATGACAGCTTGGCCATCATCATCCTGTCCCCCACCACCTCCACAGAGTCCAGAGGGCAGCCCAGGACAGAGCTGGCCTTCTTCACCAGCTTGTTCAGTCTCTTCCTGTCAGTGGCTGAAATGCCACTGACAAATTGCCAAATTCCATAATAGATGGCTGATGCCACCATGGACTCAAAGAAGGACTTCCCTCCATCACCCCTCCACTCCAAAAGACCGGAGTCTCTTGAGTAGAAAGAGTCTGCTCTATCCTTTCTTGTAGAGAGCAGTGCAATTGTCCGACCAGTCTAGTTTGTTGTTCAGATGAACACTCAGGTACCTGTAAGATTTTACAATGTCAATGTCCGTTCCCTGGATGTTCACCGGGGAGGGAGGAGAATGCTTTTGCCTCCGGAAGTCCACCACCAGCTCCTTGGTCTTCCCAGCATTGAGCTCAAGATGGTTTCTCTGGCACCAGACTGCAAAATTCTGCGTCAGTTCCCTGTACTCCCTATCGTCCCCATCTGTGATGAGCCTGCATGGGCTGAATGGTGTTAAAAGCACTGGAGACATTAAAAAACGTGATTCTCACCATCCTGCCAGCCTTTTCCAGATGGGAGAGGACAGCGTCATCCATCCCGATGCCAGGCTGATAGGCAAACTGCAGTGGGTTCATTGATTGTCTCACCAGGGGCCGAAGTTGGTCAAGAACCAGTCTCTCCAGGGTCTTCATCAGCTGTGATGTCAGTGCCACTGGCCTGTTACCATTGAAGTCCTTGGGGTGACGGGTTTAGGCACAGGTACTAAGCAGGATGTATTCCACAGCTCAGGTACCTTCCCTTGCTTAAGACTCAAGTTGAAGATGTACGCCACAATCCCGCTCAGCTGATCTGCGTAGATGGCATCAGCTCATACTTGAGTAGGGTACCCTTGAGCTGATTCCACCTGGAACCGCACCTCCTCAGCTCCCTTCTCACCTGCTCTGTTGTGATGGACATGGTGAGGCAGGGGGGTTGAGTGTTCCCACCTGGTGTTGCTGTGGGGGTTGGGAGAGAGCGATTACCATAAACAGGGAACAGTGTAGGGGAGGGGGCAGAGAAAGGAGAGGAGAAGGGGGCAGGGATGGGAGAGACAGGAGACAATGGGGGTGGCAGCAGTAGGGTGGAAGACTGGTCAAACCTGTCAAAGAAAATGTTCAGGTCATTTACCCACCTTAGGTCGCCCCATGGGCTGGGCCTCAGGTTCCTTGAAACCAGAGATGGTTTTAAGGCCCCTCCAGACCAAGGCCCCTCCCTCCACTCATGTTGTTCTGCTGCAGCTGATCCTCCATCGTCTTCCTGTAGGTGTTCTTACCCTGCCTGATCGTCCACCTCCGTTCCCTCTGCGCAGTCCTCAACTCCTCCCTGTTTCCTGACAAAAAAGCCCTCTTCTTGTCCTTCAGCGGAGATTTCATGTCAGGGGTGATCAGGGTTTGCAGTTAGAGAAGCACCGTACTTGGTAGGTACGATGTTCCCACACAGAAGTTTATATAGTCTGTTTATATAGTTCGGTAATTTCTCTCGGGATAATAAAATTTCATCTTATCTTATCTTATCTTATCTTAATGCAGCCAGTGAGGCTGTCGATGTCCTCCCCATGAGAATCCGTGAGCTCTTCCTACACAGTTGTGTCAAAACAGTCCTTCAGTGTCTATTCAGACCACTTCTTCACAGTGCGCGTAACCACAGGTTGCCTGTGTACAAGAGGTGTGTGCACAGTCAGGAGATGGACCAGGTTATGGTCAGATCTTCCCAGGGGAGGAAAAGGTTATGAATTTGGTGTTGGCATACAGCAAGTCCAGTGTTTTATTTTCTCTAGTGCAGCATATAACATACTGGGTGAATATGGGCAGAGTTGAGGAAAGAGAGGCATGGTTTAAGTCTCCAGAGATGAGAAGGAGGTCATTCGGGTGTTCAGTCTGCAGCCTGCTTACGGTGGAGTGAATCGCTGCACAGGCCACCTCAGCGCTAGCAGAGGAGGGAACATACCCAACTACTGCAATAAAATGCCATAATTCCCTCGGCAGCTCTCTTTCGTCCTGTCTGCTGGCAGTAGGTAAAATCCATCCAGCGCAACGTTCGTGTACGGCGTTAGCTCAGTTAGCCATGTCTGAATAGCATGATGCTACTCTCCAGGTATGCCCTCTGGTGCCAGATCAGCGCTGCTAGCTCGTTAATTCTTAAGAAAGAGGAATGAAGGAAAAATAATAAAGTCCAAAAAAAGAGAGATGGGGGAAAAAATGAAAGTGAAGACTAAAGTCTGTAATAAGCTTGATTTGAGTATCAGCATGTAGTCTGATTGGTTTCCTGTGAAGAATTCTCGGAGGACTCCAGAATCACAGAAGCAAAGACCAGATTTGTCCCAGTGTCCATCCCCCGACCCGAAGTAGATCTATTATAAAGTCCGATGGCCACAAGGGGTTTTCCTGTGGCGCTCAGTAATCAGGGCGGCAGTAGCTCAGTCGGTAGGGATTCCGCTTGGGAACCGGAGGGTCGCCGGTCCGAGTCCCGTATGGACCAAGTAAGTGGACTGGTAGCTGGTGAGTTGCCAGTTTGCCTCCAGGGCACTGCCAAGGTGCCCCTCAAACTGCTCCAGGGCACCAAATAATGGCTGCCCTGCAATAATTGGAAGTCCCTTTGGATAAAAGCGTCTGCTAAATGACTGTAATGTAATGCACCTGGGAGGAATGAGTGTCTTACAGAAGGTGCTTTTGTATTAGGCCAGCACCTGGTGGAGAGGGTGAAAGTCATTGTTCATGATGCTATGTAGCTTGTGCAGCATCCTCCTCTCCGACACCAGCGCCAACGAATCCAGTTCAACCTCCAGGATGGAACCAGCCTTCCAGACAATCTTATTGATCCTGTTGACGTCTGCTGACCTCACTCTGCCGCCCCAGGGCACCACAGCAAAGAAGATGACACTGGCCACAACCGACTGGTAGAACATCCTCAGCATGGTGTTGCATACATTGAAGGACTGGAGCCTCTTCAGGAAGTAGAGTCGGCTCTGGCCCTTCTTGTACACATTGTTCTTAGTCCAGTCCAGTTTGTTGTCCAATTGGACCAGGTCCAGATTCCACAGTCACCCCATTGATGGACACAGGTATTGGGGGTGACTTCTTCCTTCCTGTAACTCTTGCACAGTAATTTCCCTCGGGATAATAAACTTTTATCTTATCTTATCTTACCTTATCTTATCTACAGAGGTCCACCACCAGCTCCTTTGTCTTGTCGGTGATGAGCTGCAGGTGATTCAACTCACACCACTGCAGAACTTCTGCAGGTGGCAGCAGAATCGGAAGTCGGAGGTGTACAGGGTGAACAGCAAGGGTGATAGGACTGTACCGTGTGGACCCCAGTATTGCTACGACAAACATCCACACAATGTGGCCGACCAGTCAGATAGTCCACTATCCAGGAAACTAGGGGAGAGTCTACCTGCATCGACAACAGCTTACTCCCAAGCAGGGCAGGCCCGGACAGTTTTGAATGAACTGGAAGTCAAAGAGCATGACTCTCACAGTGCTGCCGGGTATGTCCAAATGGGCATAAGCACGGTGAAGCAGGAATGGCGTCCACTTCTCCCAGTTTCGGCTGATAGGCCTTACCTAGGCGTAGTCTGCACAGCTCTTTCCTGACCTGCTCTGCTGTGAAGATAGCTGTACTCTGTTACACAGGCCGTGAGATCATTAATGTCCTCTCCATGCAAGTCAGAGCACATCCTGGTCGGTAACCTCAAAGCAGCCCTGCAAAGCCTCATCAGCCTCCTGTGACCATCTCCTCCTCATCCTTGTAGTCATAGGCTGCCGCTGGACAAGAGGCTTGTACAGGGGCTGCAGGTGGATCAGGTTATGATAGAATATACTAGAATATACTAGAACCTGTAAAGGAAGTGTAATGGCTCCAGTCTGGTTTTACCTATGTGTTTATTTCCCAAGTTAAATCAAACCAACCACAGTGTCTCGCTGAGTACTGTAATTAAAAATCCACTTTCCCCTCCCCTCCAGAGTAAATGATGTAAATGTACATCATCTTTACTCTGATGTACATTGGTCCAAGCCAAATACCTGACATCTCTTCTTAGCTGTGAGTTCATCCATGTTTAGGGTCAGGCTCTGAGCTGAGGAAGTCCTTAGGATTGAGTGAAGGTGTTCATCAGTTCATCTTTATCAAAGAGAAAAGTTGTTCACATAGACATGTGCTGCCGAATATAGAGAGCATTTGAGCAGCTTAGGACGGAGTTGGGGCATTATGTCTGGGATGAAATGAGGAAACAGTCATACTTTGACTTGAGCGTGTCACTACACTGGAGATCAATCAGTTCCATTTGGAGGTTGGTTGGTGCGTTTCAACTACACGTCAACTGCAAACGGATTACCAAGCAGTCCAAACCTTCATTTCTGGGCTTCAAAGTCGGCAAATCGCTCGGTAAACTTGGCGCTGAGTTTTCAGCAAACTTGGCATCACAGAGGTAGAGATCTGCTCTTTCGTGGTTTGGCAGCACAGAAAATGTGTCCTTGCAGTCTCCCACTGGCACAAATTGGTTTGAAAAGCCCCCACCGCAGCGTACATGTCTGTGATGACACGGCTCCGCTCCTGAAGCCGCAGGTTGAGCATCTTGTGATGTCGCAGAGCATTCTGGGATGTGTAGTATTGGTGCTGCATGCGCTATATACCGGCGGGCCAGCTCTCGCGGGCCAATCTAATTACTCTGCGGGCCTGAGTTTGAACCCCCCGACTAAAACATAAATCCAGCCTACATTCCAAAAATTAAAGAATAAGGGTGTCCAGGTGTACTAAATAATGACCTAATGAATCTTCTTAATGACTTCTAGCTTCTTCTTGAGGAGTCCTAGAACATTGTTAAGGTCCATTAGGTTCTTTGGAAATATCTTCAAATCCTGTCTCATCTAAAATGAAAAAGCTAAGCTGACATAGAAATGACCCATTATGTTTTACTGTGTCGTCGTTTAGCCGCCACTCTAATCCTGGGAGATTTACATTCAGTTCAAAAGTGGAGAAGGCTTAAATAACCGCAGTATATCACCAGCATAACAATTAATTCACAGCATAGAGGTTAAGTGTCAGAGCCACAGCGCCCAGATAATATTTCTGTCAAAGAAGTGCAGAGAAAAGATAAAGTAAAAGTTAAAGAGGGAGAATGTCTTTTACTTCCTTCAAGATAAGAGCGTATCAAAGTGAGCAGGAAATAAAAATAAGAAAAGGAATTTGATTCAGCAAGGGCGTGAGGACATCAAGTAGTTCTTGACAAATCAGTTTTTGACCTGATGTATATACTGTTGGACGATGGGACTGGCTATAATGGGAGGGACATTCAACCACTGCAGAGATGGAGGACTAATGTTGACAAGTGGCTACGTAAGGCGGCGGTTGACCTTCTGTTGGTAAGGGAGAGCAGGAGAGATGGTGTAAACATCATCCAAGAAATGTTCTTTGTTGACATATTTAGCTTATGTTGTATTTTTGTTGTGTGAATGCAGACTAAACTCCACTAATACAGACCAGAGCTAGACAGTCGGCTATAGCCTGAAAATAAATCCAAAACATTTTGTTTGCAAGTAGTGTGCAAAATACTCTTCAACAAACAGACTGAGGCAGAAGAGGCAGGTCTTTTTCAGTTAATGGAAATCCTGTAATGCTTTTGGGTGTTTCTTAAAAATGTGCATTCATGTGCTGCTGCTCACCGTTATAAAGCTGGTTCTATTTTCAGGCAGATTGTATTCCTGGCAGGGCAGGGATCAAACGTGTGTCGATTCTAATAGTTTGTCTATTCTATAAAGCGTTTCAAGGTCAAAGAGACTTTAAATGGAAAGGAAACTCTGAATATGAATATCTGTCCCTTACTGTGTGTCTCTTCACATACTGTGTGTGTTGCTGTATGTGTGGTATGAGTATGTGAGTAAGTCTGTGAATGTGATTGTCATTAAATCACTGGTATGAAACAATGTTTCTCTACATTTCATAAGCACATCTGTTCAAATGTACATCATATGATTGAACCAAACTCATCCTGACATTTCACTGTGTTTAGACATAATGGATGGTGGTACAGATGGAGGTCCATACTGAGTGATAGACTAGATGGAGGGATGCCAGATGGGATAAATGTTTGTTTGGCTGCCTTTTGGTTGTCATATTGTTGTCTTTGATTTGGAAAGAAAATGACACATCCACTCCTCATCCACATCCACATTCTCTTTTTATTGCTCTCCCACCATGACAGGAGGAGAGTTGGAGATTGAGAAGTTCCACTCCTCCTCTTCACGTCCTCACGTCTTTGCTCCTGTTCTACCTTCTTATCTTCCTTCGTTTCCTCTGTAATCATCTTCTTCTCTCTGTTCAGGGAAGGAGATAAACCCATGGATCAGTAATATGTAACTAAATAGACAGCTGATCCCTTTAAAAGCGGCACGATGGAGGAAAGAAGTGTGTTTACATGACCTCCAGCAAATGTGCTGCACTACTGGGAAATTAATCAGCTGGCCTGGCTTTCCTTTACATTCTTGCACTGTTCCTCCTCTCTGTCTCTTCTGTCTTTCCCTTTATGTGTGAGCTTATCTGTCTTTTGCCTATTATTGGCAACATGAAGTGGAAATCGAAACCTTTAAAGCTTTGGTACATCTGCAAAGGATCTTGAAGTGGCAATTTGTATCATAATATAGATTTAGGCAACAGTGATGTATTTGTTAGAAAATTGCCACAAACTGTCTTTAATGGTCCATTAAATAGAGTATATATGTATATATATTTGTGAAATGTTTCTATAATGAATGCCGACTAGTATGCTGAGAAAAAGTAAATAAGAACACAATAACACTGTGAAAAGCTACATTGTCTGAATCAAAATCCTGAATGAACTACTGCCTCTGTGGTAGCTTGGTGGTTGCTAAAGGTCTCGGCATACCACCACAGTGCAGCACAACACCTTATTTCACTTGACTTTTTATTGTTTTTCTGTGCAAGTGGCAGTGGCATTACAATGTCGCAGTCGCTTAGCACGTCAATCCACCCCACCCGACACACACACACACACACACACACACACACACACACACACACACACTGAATCGGTATTAACAATAAAACAGAGGTGATCAGCGTGGAGTCCACGGATATTATCATTTTCCCAATATGTAAGAGCAACCACAACAAAACAAATCAATTCACATAATACAAAATTGAAATAACCATTAAACCAGGGGTGGGGAACCTTTTTCCTATCGCGGGCCATTTTGAGTTTGCCATCAGCCCTCAGGGACCATACTGAATTATTGAACGGGGGTGCACACTTCGAAAATAGCGCTGCGATTGAAGACATAACTGTTGTTGATGGGGGGGGGGGGGGATTATGATCACAGTATAATTATTTATATGCCGTCATCGAAAGAGCCAAAATCGTCTCGCGGGCCGGAGGTTCCCCACCCCTGCATTAAACCAAGGAGCAGGCAATACAGCAGCAGATATACCTTGTGTATATTGTGGTTTTGTCTCAGCCTTCTCCTCTTTAAAGCAGCAGACATTTCTTTGCCTCTGACAAACCCTTCAGAAACAAATCACACTTTGTTTGCCAGCAGTATCTTATTGGTCCAATTTCATCTGTTTCTCTCTCTCTCTCTCTCTCTCTCTCTCTCTCTCTCTCTCTCTCTCTCTCTCTCCCTTTTCTTTAAGGCAGGGTTCGCCAACACTTGTCTGGGTAGCTCACTAGAGGCGCAAAGAATACATAAGTTTGATAACACAAAGTCACTTGGTAAAGCTGTTAGGCGATGTTTGCAGTCTAGCAAGTGCGCCGGATTTGACAATGACTGCGGAAAATAGCCCCAATAAAAGGCAACAAATACACCATTTTCATAAGAAATGAAATTTTTTTAAGAATGTGGATGACAAGTGTGTGTGTGTGTGTCTCATTTGCGGTGCAAGCACCTCTGTCGAGGGCCGCTTCACCAAAGTCCACAGCAACTTTTCACGGGACGTTAGAGAAGCTAAAGGAGGAGGAGCTTCATAAGAGTGATTTTGAGGGGATTTACTCCATTAGACACCACACACTCTCTGTCAGGAAAGTCTGAACGCATGTGAAGTACAGATGATATGGGAACTACAGGGAATTCCCAGAATTACAGGGAATGTGAAGGGAAATTGTGACGGTGATGTGTGGACAGACAAATGTGAAATATGAAAGGGATTGTATAAGTAAAATAAATATTAACATTGTTTTCTATGAGATTAATATGATGTGAATCTATTAGTGTGAGCTTGACACTGAAAAGCATGCTCATGTTGCCGAAGTTAAGATGCTTTTGATACAAAATGTGAGTGTTGGATATCAACATTTTGTAAATGTTCACACAAAAGACAGTTATTCAGCTGGTTTGGGTGGAGAATCACCCATGTATTATATATATACATGGCTATTATTATTATTTATACATAAACACATAAATGTTACAAATAGTGTAAAACATGAGTAGCTCTCGGACACTTTTATTTTGTCGAATTAGCTCTCAGAGGAAAAAAGGTTGGAGACCCCTGATTTAAGGATTCGTCTCATCTTATTTCTACTAGGCTGAGGCTCCCAAAGCGGGGGGTGCGCCACCTAAGGGAGGTGCAGAGCTATTGCAGGGGGGAGATCAGAAGAGGAGCGATATGAATTAGTACCGCCTCAGGTAAATGAATGATGCGGTACCCCCCGCCAGACCGATAGTCTGACCGTATTGTTTACATCGCCGTCGTTTAGCTTTGGATATGAAGACAATGTATGTTGTACATGGTAACAGGGATAATGGACACATTAATTGCAGACAAGTAATTAACCAACCTAGCTACCTCAGGTCCTGTCCGGGCAATACTACTGTAACTACTGTTGTTGCGTGGAGGGTGAGCGGGGTGCAAGTAAAATTTCAATTGCATGCGATATGCTGTGAATTGCATGCAACATGATGATTAAGAAAGTATCTTATCTCTCTTATCTGAAGTGCAGTGTGAATTGACTGTGTGTTAATGTCTTACAGGTGAGAGACGTTCCCATGGATAAACATGATGCGTTCATTACGTAATAGCTAAGGAATACGGCGAGATGAGTGCCGATCTATGAATGCCCGATGTATGAATGCCCCGTTTTGGTATTGTTAGAATGGCGCGCGCTGGAGGAAAATCAATGGCTAAGGTTGCGTTGTATGATTTACCCTGATGTACAATGTTGACTGGTCATGTGAATGTTGTGATGTAGCGTTTATGTAGCTGTTAAATGATGTTTTGTCACGAGACACACACACGCACGGTACACACTTTGGTACACATGAACATCAAGTACAAATAGAAAGCTGAAAATTGTTGAGTTCCCTCATCCTGTTGCTTTCTTTCTCTCCCTCTCCCTCTCTCTCTCTCTTTCTCTCTCTCTCTCTCTCTCTCTCTCTCTCTCTCTCTCTCTCTCTCACACACACACACACACACACACACACACACACACACACTTGGCTTGGAGCTGTACTTTGTCAGAAGCAGCAAGGCATATTGGTAGTTATAGCATTTGGATATCACGGTCACTGACACCACCGGAGAAGAATTATCACCTCCACTTGGGAAAGTTGGAGTTTCTTGCCATGAGGTGGGCCATTAAGGTATTAGCAGAGTAATTGCTGATTGTTGCATGGACGGTGAGCTGAGGTAAGGTGTGAATTGCCTGTGTGTTAATGTCTTACAGATCCTGCATTCGTGTGGCCTCATTTCATCAGTGTGCAACACATATTTTGGCTTTGTTATGGCTGAGAGATGTTCAATACCATACTGCTGTTGACTGTTGTGTCTGGTCAGCTTCTGTGGGAGTGTTTGATGCTAAATGCTACTTAACCTGCTTGGCTAGGTTGGACTGATAGCATGAACTATTTTGGATTGAACCAAAATTTCCTTATGGTTTACACATGCAAATCTGGCTGCCTGAGTATTTCTGTTGTTTATGTTTATTAGGCCCAAACTGCATTTGGATGCCTCAGTTTTTATTGTTGTTGTTGTTGTTGTTGTGTAATTCCATCCATCAAGCCCTCTGCTTTCAGTCAAAAACATTTTCAGCTTGAGCGGACATATCTTCGCCTACAGCAAACCTATTAATGTCTCCAACTTGGTCATGCCATTTCTAAGTTTTGCTCGGTATCCAGTCTGAATGCAATACAAGTGAATGTTTTCCTTTAATGTTTCATTGATGCTTTCAAATATCAGTCATCCATGCGGACCATATTCTTTGGTCTCAAAAACAAATCAATTAATCATTAGACCTGACCACATCAGTCAATCAGAGCATCACTGAGCAGACACCAACATAAACATAGTAAACAGGAATGAGAAATATCAGTGGGGAGAGCAGACTGAAGAGAGAGAACTGACCAGCTGTAGGGCCATGAGACTAATTCATCCTCCACTTAAGTTTTGTCTCTCATGCTCCTTCTCTACCTCCTACTGCTGGTCTCTCCAACTCTTTGACCCCCTGTGTGATTACATGCCATTATTTAGTGTCTGTTTTATCTACTTAACATTAAACAGCCGTGTTTACCTTTCAGGGTTAAGTAAATACGCAAAAGAATGTGTGCACAGCTTTTCTCTCAGCAGTAGAGTATCATCATTGCTAAAATCACCCAAGTGTGGATTCATAACTGTTTAAATGCATTTGAGGCACTGTGAAGATGAGGCAAAGTAGTCCACTAACACATTAAAAGGCAATCACTATTTGTGGGAGGTAATTTCATTCACATGTGAAGACAACAAACGACTACAAACCGCTTTCATACCGCAGAAAACTCTGGAAATGTCTCTCTTTTTTGTTGTGTATTTTTTATTGAAGCAAGCATATGGCATGACATTGCGCATACAGATACATACACCCAACCCAGCAGTCACACAACCCCATCCTGGCCCCGCCTCGGATAAAAGATAAGGAAAACGAAAAGAAGGTGTTCAGGTTTTCAGTCATTGGTCTGGCATAGCCTGTAGATCTTTGAAGTAAAAAAGAAATGGTTGCCATCTCTGATAGAACTTATCAGTGTGTCCTCTCACAGTGTACTTGATTCTCTCGAGTTTAAGAAAAAACATCATATCCCTCATCCATTGTGAAATAATGGGAGGAGTGAGGGATTTCCAAAGCAGGAGCAGGCGGCGTCTAACAAGCAGAGAGGTGAACATGACATGTCATTTCTTTTTGCGCAGTGTTAAATTGGCATAAGTCAGATTGGGTACCGAAGATGGCAACATGAAGAGAGTTGAACCTGCGGAGGATGGCGTTGAATTTGCTCTCTATTTACTTTAAGGAACCTGGTCTAATTTTGACATTTTATGGTTCCTGTACCATATATAAGCTTCTTCTCCAAGTGTTGATTACAAATGATTTAACTGTGTGAATTAGAGGCACAGTACTTTTGAAATAGAGAAACACCTACCAAGCCCACCCGCCTCAGATAAATTAAGATTTAAAATTTTAGTCCTGGCCATCTCAATTTGGCAGCTTTTGAAGTGTTGTTTATGTCACAGCAGACCTCTCTCAATTTCTGCGTGTTTATCTTAGTCTTTGCATTATGATTTATTCATTCCCATGACACATTTATCTTCCCACACAAGTGATGTTTTAGCTGCTAAAAGGGAATCATTAGTCACGTCAACAAGATCTAAAATTACATTAAAGTCTACAGTTTATGGATTTTGCCAACTTTTGTTTGTTTATTAATAATTGTAAACGTACACGGTTGTTGTTCTAGGCACTTTGGATATTATAAGCTGTGACAGTAGAATGATTCTGAGCCTGAACAGCGCATTGATGCAAAAAAGGAATATTCTTCTATTATTTTCTTTTTATCACAGCTAGACATGTCCTCAGTACAACTGACTGAAACCCCATTTTCAGGTAAATGACCCAGCAGGACAGGATAAGCAGCAGCTTTAAAGCTACTTGATAAATAATTTAATAAAGCTACATTACAAGCCCCTACACACTCAACTAACACACATTAGTGAATGATTCGTCCTGCTAGCTTGTACTTTGACCAGCTAGAGCACATGTGTCAAACTCAAGGCCTGCGGCCGAATCTGTTTATTTCCCTCCTGTATTGTTGGCAGTGATAGCAGATGTATCTGTCCACGCAGAATTAAACTTTATGTTCCTCCAAGACTTGTTTTGGAGTTATCCACGGCTAGTGAGTCAGTTCAGTTCACATTACTACACAGATGTGGACATGTATGTACTAAAAAATCATTTAAAGATCTTGACGTTGAAGTTGTTTTATATATCGAGTATTGTTATTATTGTTTATTAGTGAAATTGCACGTGTTTTTTCTTATGAAATTTCAGGTTCTCCATAATCTGTTTTGTAAAAAAGATAGTTCTTTAAATGTAAACATTTTAAATATGTACTTGTACCTCTTTGCACTATAACAAAGGGAAAACTTGGAATTTACATCCAATTATAGGTTATTGTGCTATGATTTTACAAATCTGGCCCACTTAAGTTTACATCAGACTGAATGTTGCCCCGAACCGAAATGAGTTTGACACCCCTGATAGAGGCAAACTGTGTGTGTGAGCCGCACATATCTGCATGGCCGCGTGCTTTCAGGTCAGAACAGCTGCAGTTTCACTTGAATGCACTGCTGATATTCAAGAAGCTTCTTTTGTATGTCAGGAAAGAAATACGAAAGGGCTCAGTTTGGAAATATGATATAGCAGACGTTTGACACAGCCCAGTTTGTAGAGTGTATGGTTGTGGCTTTTCTCTCATTTTACTGGAGCAAACCATTGGTGTGTCACTTTATAGACAAACGATATGTCTCATCACCAACTGTAAAAGAATTGCAAAACCCTCAGTAAATAAGGTCCCAAGCTTCCACTGCCACAAAATGTCCTCCTCCATTTTTATTATATCTCCTTCATCAGCTCACTGCATAATGGACCCATTCATTAAACTCTGATGTGTGTGATTGTTCAATGACTGATGGTGTGTCAGAGGTGCTTGGCTGGCAGGAGCAGAGGTGGAGGCTTTTAGCTTGCAGCGTGTTGAAGTGATTTCTCCCACTATTTCCCTTTTTGTGAGTTTGATTCTGGCTTATTGTTGTAATTGTGAGTTGGGCGTTGTGATGCATTCCGCTGTGTCGTGACTCCTCAGAAGGGGGAAGAGTGCTGCAAATGGAGCCTCAGCCATTGGGGACATCGGTGGTGTGGAAACTGGGTTAGTGAGCTTGATTCTATAAAATGCAGAGCTTTTTAAATAGTTTTGACACACAAACGTTCTTTCCAAACTTTAAAAACATTTTCATGCTTGGTAGAAAAGTGCATTCACTGCTATATCTTAATGTACGTGAGGTTATGACTCATTTTCATTTTGTATCGCTGCCATGAAGATACATTGCCCATAAGCCCCTGAGAAGAAAGTCTTTCTTTCCTTACTTTTACCACATTTAAAATTGAGGGATTGTCTAACATTAAGACTGATTCACAGCACAACAGCAGGACAAGCTTCACATCTCTCATTTGCATTTTACATTTTAGGTATCAAATAATCTTCACAGGAACTTAGACTGTGATGAAAGAAATCAGTCAAGAGCAGTGGGAGGGATTGTGGCGAATGTTATGTAAATATTTTATCATGGATAACCAAAAATTATTGTTTGTACTTGATTCCAATGTGGAGAATTCAGTTCAAAGGAAGATTAAATTATTTACTTCCAAAGGGAGAAAAGTCAGAAAAGAGAATCAGAAGTGCTGCATAAGACTTTGAAAGTTCTATATGATTATTCCTCTTTCTACCAACCCGATCATAAGTCTATTTCAGTTTTCCCTGGTACACACTCATGTGAGTCTGAACACAACAAATGAAAAACAACAAATTCTGAAAGTACTGATGCAGAAACACAACGCATTCTACAAAAAGGTATTTGAAGTGAACTGAACATACTCTGACCTCTGACCCCTCTGGGAAACATGGAAAGGCATATAGGATGACCCTTTACCACTCCACCATCATAAACATTTAAGAGTGTATTTCCACTAAAAACCGTTGACTCAAATCAACAAACATTAACATTTAGTATTTTTCTAATTAAGCATATTGTGTTTTGTATCCCATTGCAGATGAATATTCTGAATAATGTTTATTTTATTAGTTGCTGCTGTTGCTCCGAGCTGCTGTTAGATCAGTTAGTGCTAAGTTCGGCTTGATCTTATTCTTCTTTCTTCTTTCTTACTTTTCTTTTGTACTATAGTAGTTTGTGTGTGTGTGTGTGTGTGTATAGTTGTGTGAAGTTGTCATTTGTGTCATTGTTGTCATTTGTGTCATTTGTGTCATTTGTGTCATTTGTCCAATTGCTTCCTATCTTGCTGAAAACATTGCTCAGGGGTCTTGCATTTGCATATGTTGATTTTCATTTCATTTACTTAAAATCTGCAGTTTTATTATTTATTTGAATTGCCAAATTATAATAATTGGGGACATACTACTGTATATAACCATGGGTTAGGTGTAAGTAGTCAAGTGTAAAAATAGCCACACACATGTAGGAGTGCACATGTCCATATTATGTGTGAATGACTGCGTCAAACCCATGCATACATTGTGACATAGGTTCAGACAAACACACACACATACAGTATATACGCAGAAAGCTCATATTCACTGACACGCAACTCCAGAACACACAAACTCATGCATACATGCACACGGAAATTAAATGACACACATTACCATGCTGTCAGAAACATGCAGATGAGTGTATCCTGGCTGTTGACATGGTGATCCCAATTAATACCAATGTTGTTGTGACTCAGACTTCCTACTTCAAATGATACACTCATTATTCATCCTGGCTGTGTGTGTTTGTGTGTGTGTGTGTGTGTGTGTGAGACATATTTGTTCATGCAAATGTGACACTCACACTTACTTACTTACTTGCTGTGCTGTTATTTACCCATCTTCTTCCAAGTTCCTTTTCGCTTGTTCATAGCTCATCCCATAGTTCTTTTTTAATATCTTGCTCTAAAACTGTTTCTCTTCCTTGTCTGGTTTTTGTTAATGTACAGTGGATTTGTGTGTCCTGCAAAGTGCTTTAAACTCAGTTTTATTGTTATTATTATTATCATTTATGTAGAAAATCACTGCCTGTGCTATATCTTTTGCTTGCACTCAAATGTCTTTCGATTCATTTACATCATCTCTATTTTGTGTATTGACTGTCAGACTTCAGCAGTATTGTATTGATAATTGACCTTGCCAGCCACACTTTCCTGAATGAAGATAACTCTTATATTGTTCCACTAATCAGAGCAGGGTTCAATAAATTCTGTCGTCTGTAGCTGCTGAAGAGGGTCTTCCAAGACTCAGGAGCTGAAACTCTGCCACCTGGACAGCTGAATGTAAAAAGTTCTCTCTCATTGTTGGGGGACACAACCATCCCCATCTACCATATATTCAGTCATATAGACTGATAACAGATTCCAATGATGACACAGTTTTCACAGAAGGTAGGTGGATCAATGTAATAGACCTGTAACCAGCCATTTCTAGTGTTTGCCGTTAAAGATTAGTTACTATGGTGTGTTCTCACTTATAAACCTTCACAGAATGTCTGCTGTATCAGTTTGGGTGAAGGTTAATGTCTGTTAGTGATTTTTATGAATTACATCTTACCCATTCAGTTGATGAATAGCTTAATTTGAATGTAAAGGGTCTGATCTCTCTGACAGCGACTCTGATGAAGTTGCCCCTCTACCACATAGCATAAAGTTACATTTGTTTAGCTGTTAAAACTTTGAGTTTGAGAAATGTTGCATTTATAGATCACAGACACACTTAAGCATGCGTACCAACACACAAACACTGTACACTCAATTAAACAGTGTGTTTGGTTGTTGATAGCTGGAGTGTGGCTTCTATAGCCTGCAACCATAACACACTCTACTGTTATTAGTAGATAATAAAAGTAATAAAACGCAAATGAATTATGCATTGAATTGATTGATGCCTTTTAATTATTCACAAAAGTGCTCTAAGTCATTTTGGACAAACACATATGGATTTGATATTCTCATGCTGGCTTCTAAAATCTAAATATCCAAATCCAAAATTGATTTTTGATTGAATTGTCACTCACTGGAAAAGTCACCACTCCGCTGATGACGTCAAGTTTAACTGTAACTGTCCCACTACTGCTGAAAGAATGACAAACCACAGCTACTGGAAAGAAGTTATTCGGAATCAGAATCAGAATCAGAATCAGAATTCGAATCAGACACCCACCCCCCTCCACCTCCACACAAATGGCCTTTAAAGAGGCCCTCTCCTCCCCCACCACAACAACGACCCTTTTACTTCTAGAGAGGGACTAACAAAGCTGCTGGTCCGGACTCTGTCTCCCCCTCCACGCCGAAGCACTGCGCTGATCAGCTGTCTCCGGTGTTCACAGACATCTTAAACACCTCACTGGAGACATGCCACGTACCAGCCTGCTTCAAAACATCCACCATCATCCCCGTCCCCAAGAAGCCAAGGACCACAGGACTAAATGACTACAGACCCATCGCTCTGACCTCTGTAGTTATAAAGTCTTTTGAGCGGCTGGTGCAGTCCCACCTGAAATCCCTCCTGGACCCCCTCCTGGACCCCCTGCAGTTTGCCTACACAGATGTTTGTGGACTTCAGCTCTGCCTTCAATACCATCATCCTGTCACTGCTGCAGGACAATGTCTCTCAGCTTCACGTGCCCGACTCCACCTGCAGGTGGATCACAGACTTCCTGACTGACAGGAAGCAGCAGGTGAAGCTGGGGAAACAAGTCTCTGATTCGCGGACCATCAGCACCTGTTCCCCTCAGGGCCCCTCTGCCATTCTCCTTGTATACAAACGACTACACCTCCAGTCATCAGTTGGTCCAGTAACTGACTGTTCGCGGACAACACCCCCCTCATTGGACTCTGACGGGGACGAGTCGGCCTACAGGTCCAGAGATTGATCGTCTGGTGAAGTGGTGCGGGCAGAACAATGGGATGGTTGTGGATTTTTGATTGAACACAGCCCAATGATGGTGCACTTCTACTCTGCCATCATTGAGTCCATCCTCACTAGCTCCATAACCATCTGGTTTGCTGCAGCCACTGCAAAGGACAAGGGCAGGCTGTAGCGTATCATCCGCTGTGCAGAGAGGGTGATCGGCTGCAATCTGCCGTCCCACCAGGACCTGTACGCCTCCTGGACCCTGAGGTGGGCAGGCAAGATTGCGGCTGACCCCTCCCACCCCAGTCACAAACCCTCCCCTCTGGCAAGAGTCTGAGGTCCATCAGGACCAAAACCTCACTCCACAAAAACAGCTTCTTCCCCTCTGCGGTGGGCCTCATCAATAAGGCCCGGGTCACCTACTGAAAAATCTGATCAAAATTGATCTTGCACATTTGTACTTGTAACTAGCACACTTTATATCTTCCACAGTTTGCATCTTGCACATTTTCAACTCTTTTTAATATACACTCATAGCCATCGTGTACATACTCCATAGTCCAATTTCCATACACTCTCCATAGGCCCATTCATCTATATAGCGTTTCATGTTTCACACAAGTCTTTCCCCACGGTTGCACACCTTCTACTGCCAGAATCTAGTGCCTCCATACACATACTAAATAAAATCTCTTTTCCACACTCAAAGATGGAGAGTATTATCGCAAAGTAATTACTGGAAGAATTAGTTTTATGAGCATACCATGCTAAATTATACTTCTTTCAACCAGGAATGGCACAATGAAACAATTCTGTAGCATCAGACGGCCTGCAGTGTTCTGGTTGATAAGCTTCTGCCTTCACCTGAGCCTGGCACTAAAATGATTTGTAAATTTTATAAATTGAAACTTCAGACCCCTGGGTACACTGCGACAAAGCAGGCCTGATTTACTGCTGTATTTATGAGTTATGAAAGCATAATTCAGAACAGAATTCACAGAGTGCCCGTCTGCATTATACGTGGACCACCACTCACCGGAGGGAGCTCAGGTCCTTTCAGACCCACAGTTACTGCAATGTCAACAAGCTATTTCAGGCGGAATTTAGAGCCTCATTCAGTTCATGATGGGACACAGGATGCAGAAACCCATCCAGCTAAGGGATTTAACACAACAAAGCCTCCAATACAAGTAATTGTTTTAAAATTAACCAAGCCCTGTTCCCACAAGCATCCTATAACCAAGTCCTTTGTTTGTAGACAGGTGGGCAGATATGACTTTAGACACCACAGGGTTAATGTTGAAAGAGAAAAGTAAGGGGTAACCTAAATATTGTCTCGTCATTTGTAGCAGGCCATTCAAACCGCTGTTGAT